>NC_092568.1:30737500-30762500 GCF_037975245.1 Apostichopus japonicus | reverse complement strand
CCAGAGAAAAAAATATGGCAACATTTGCATTAATGTACGATTTCTTTTTCTTTTCTTTCAGGGTACAAACAGTTAGTCGAAATACCGGGCTGTAGGGCAGAAGAGATACGAATGAATGCTTGCCGTGGCTATTGTATGACTTACTCATTCCCGTCAAATGTATATACACTATTCCTGAGTGGAGGTAATCACGTTCTGACGTCACATGGATCATGTTGCACAATTAAAACAACACACGATGTAAGTAAAAAGTAAATGGATATTGAATAAATGTTATAAAAAAGTTTAGACTTTTAATAGACAAATATCACGGGGTATCACACCCTTCCTCCCCACACTTTCCAATCTATTGCTTCCCATATATCAATTGTTAATAAGATAATACGATATATAATTTTACTTTTTTTTTTCTCATTCTTTCTATCTTATTATCTTCACAGATTCATTTTACATTACAATGTGAAAACAACCACGTATATGAGAACGTTATCAAATCTGCAGCATCGTGTGAATGTTCATTGTGTGACATCAACTGACACCTACCTGTAGTGCAGAAGGAATGAGAACCCCCGGGAGAAGCGTTGATAGCCGTGGGTAGACGCATTAGTTTGGCACACATTACTTTTATTGGCGTCCACACAATGCAATATGCAGAGCACAACGCAGTTATTATTGACCTCTCCACAGAGCAACGTGAAGAATGGAGCGCCTGGTGCTTGGCGGAAGTCGGGCTTCGCTCTTTACATAATGTAGTTAAAACGAAATGAGATCTACTCGAATAATAGGGTGGAGTGTTAGGGCGTCACGGGGGTGGTGGTGGTGGTGGGGGGGGGTGATGCATCTACCACACGCCCCTCTTCCTTCGATTGACCATTGTTTGTTATTTAGTGATGTGGATGTTCAACATTGTAGATTAGACTTCATTCAGAAAAAAAAAAAGAAAATGGAAGGAAAAAAGTGAAAAACCTATATCGATCGATTCTTCGCTGAAAATAGATCTTCTATATTTACTATGGCTGTGATTATCGCATATTATACATCGATTATTACACAAAGTAAAAAAATAGCTTTAATTAAATTAACTCGAACAAACAAAAGTTTGAGAAATAATAGGAACAAGCATGTTGTATACAAATATTGTGTTTTTCAGTACGTATTAAAAATTGTGAAATGTATAAAACAGCTGCATGCAGGTTGAGTTTACAAAGTAACATTTCCCACACGGCAACTAAAATAAGCTGAAGCATGTAACGTATTCTTTAACTTTCTGTAATAACGTTTTACGTGAGGCTTGAAAACATTTGAAAAAGGTATATATGCAAAACGTCTACAATTACATTGCAACAACTCGCTAATCATACCTAGCCTATAGCCTAGCCTAGCGTGCTTTTGCATATAAAAACTGGGATGATGTTGTTTTGATCATTACCCAAATACTACATTAATTTCTGAGTATTACAACCGACCCTATAGTCTACAATAGCCTACTTCGTAGTATATTTACATGATATAACAGAACCCACTTTGCATCTGATAGTTCTGTGGGAAGGTTTTATGATCCTAACTGATAACAATAATGACTAATTACTAAAATAATAATAATAACAACTTCTTGTGAGACTACAAGCCCAGTATCGATCATAAAGAACAATGCTACAGTTACGTTTGTGAATTAGCAATGTATTGTTGTTGTTCGCCTCGGAAATGAAACGCAAAATGTTTCATGCATGGATTGCGGTCATGTGTAGTAATGTTTTTGCTATTATTTGATTAAATCTATTAGTAAAATTGTATTTAACTTTAGCGTCTTAATTTTCACGTACGTGTATGTTTCATTACAATATATTTACATAGCCATTGCCACTGTCGGACAGTGAGGTTATTATTCACAAGTCAACACAGCTTAGACAGAGTTCTACATTATAGTGAGCTGAATTTTAATCTATTCAAACGCATATTAAAGTGCATTTAAAAAAACCCCACTCTATACTGTGTTCAGAGATATAGATAGCCGGAGAGTTACGGCGGTGGGTATTGCTTGCATTTGCACACCAAAAAGTATGACGCCATTTTGTAAGCATGTGATTTCAAAAATGCTTTCATACAAAATAAATCTTGCCCATATGAAACCTTTCAATAGATAATGCTGAACACATCTACTTTATATATTCAACACCAAATCTCACCCTGTGCCCACCTATATGTCCTTCAGCATTTCAAGCCCTTCTTTTGCCTCAATTCCCTTAATTGCCCTCTGTTCTGAAAAGGGTGTGTGTATGCGGAGGGGTGGGGGGGGGGGGGCTAGGGTCATTATTAGCCTCTTTTATTTTCTCGGTTACATAGTCAAAACATTTGTTAATTAATATAATACTATAAGATAAAAGTGGAAATTTAGTTTACTTTAATTTGGCTAGTGTTCGTACGACGATTAGGCAGTAATAATAACCGCATGACTTAAGAGACTTTAAATAGGCGCCTACTAAATGGGAGAGAACAGGATGGGGGAGTTTATATAGGTCATCATAATCACATATAGACACCATGCTCTCTGGTGTATCCTGTATTGGCATATCCTCTTTCTTCTTCCAAATCAATATAGATGTATTTTAACATCGCTCTAGGTGATCACACTCATATTTTATGGAAGATGGAAGAATCATGTTTGGCCTATACATGTTGATAAAAATATTTGTAAATCTTGTTACGTGGTTTTATGGTGTTTTCTGACATATACACATTTTCTCGTTCATTCATTAGGTTTGAAGCATCAGCTATACAACAAACACAGACATATCGATTAGGGTTTTTACTTATGATCAAGATCCCATGATATTTTTTCTCATTTTTATAAGTAACTTATTTCATATTTCCCCCCTACCGCAACGGTGTTCTCAAAGGAAGTCCATATGACAATTTGCGTAAAGTTTTGTTATCACTGGAAACATTATGAGAATGATTTTAAACTTTTCTTACTTCGTTGGCCATCAGGTGTGCTACATTCTATTTTGTTTTAAGAAAATATTATTTTATCGTCTTCTTTGTCATCGATCTTCTGGCGTTTGTAAATGATAAGGAAAAATACTAATACAAATCTGAACAAACCGTGTAAACATTTCCATGCGTAATAATGAAATTAATAAAGTACTTGAACATAATCTCGGGTTGTTTTTTGTCGCCACATATCGATATATGCATTCTAACGTGTGTTGATGATTGCTGTGTGACGAAGAAATACCACCTGAAGCTTTATTACAACATCATGAACATTTGTTATTCGTGTGACGTCATCATTACATAATCTACGTCATAGCTTTTACAGACACCTAATTCAATTTTTTTTTTTTTATAACGTCCGGTCTGACTTTTGGGTCACCATTCCTCCTAATATAATACTTTTTTAAGTAAAGGGAAAAGGGCAAAATCTGACTGGGAAATTAGAAGGTATTGGAACTAGTCTCTCAGGGTAACCCGAGGTCACTAGTTTGAATCTCATTCTAGCCAAAGATACAGTATATATATGTGCTCTTTTCCTTGATACTTGTTTTCTCTCTCTGAATCTGAGCTCATAACTTGATGTTTTGAAATACAATAATCTCTGAATACATATATGTTTTTAAATGCAGAGTTATATCGAATTAGGGTAAGTGATCAGATAACCAAGTGGGCCACATGGTCAGATAACCCAGTGGGCCACACATGGTCCGACAACCAAGTGGGCCACATGGTCAGATAACCAAGTGGGCCACATGGTCAGATAACCAAGTGGGCCACATCGTTAATACATGTTCGAAGATTATAGTCCCAAATGTATCGGGGAGATTACACCCTCCACACACTTTGAACATGTTCTGTAGTCTTAAGTCAGAAAATTTAAAAATCAATATAAAATATTTCTTACGTATTCAGTACACGCCCACGATCAATGCAGGTATAAACCATTCCTGTGAAGCATTTTACCTTTAGATTGGCAGATATCTCAATGTCACCGTATATCTGCAGGGCTTACATCATCTATACGCATTCTTCCAAGTCCCAACGGTGCTGGCATACATTTCCCAATGTCAATGTTTCTTTTCTTTTGTAACCTCTAGCAGTGGTATCAAGTCCACAAAATGGACTCGAAGGTTTTCATTATAAGAATTGAAATAATAATACATCGCTTTATTATTCAAGACAGTTATCCATGTCATATTTCTAATTACCTCCAAAATAACTCTAAAATACAATAGGAACAGAAAATATAGTAATCGCCTCTATCCAGGAATCGAGAACTCCCGACAGGAGCACCCGGCGTGTCGGAGAAAGAAACAAAGACTTCTGTACAAAACATAAGCTCAAAAACATAAAAAACATACTACAATAAATGAATGAATGAAAGCGAGAGAGAAAGATAGATAGAGGGGAAGAGAAGTAGTTTACTACTTTGGGTTTCTTTTTATGATGATGCATTGCTTCCTGCTCATTACTCAAAAGATGTTCGGCGAAACTGAATACTTAGGATGAGAAGTTATGATGGTGCAGTAGTGGAGAAATAAACCGCTACGTAGATAAACGTGCATGTATATACCGACGTATAAGTGTGATTTTTTTTTTACCGCGTAAGGCACATATATGGTATGTTAACACATATATTCATGCGCGGATATAGGGGTGTGTGGAAGGGGTTTACACTCTTCCCCCTGTTCAACATCACTCACAGAATCCGAAAAGTAGTTATTTACTGTACTAATTTGTAGTCTTAATATGTTCAATATGCACCGTTTGACGTCTAAAGTTTAATTTTGTTTTTCTGACCCCCAGACCACCTTACATGGCAGTCAGCTTCAATGACCCCAGGGTAACACCCACTCCTTTATCCTTTCCGAGAGGCGGAGGTTCCAATCATATTAAATATTAAATGTAGACTGCTCGGGCAGAAATCCATAGTCAAAATAGAGCACAGACAATTATTGAATTCTAAGATATATATATGTATATATATATATATATATATATATATATATATATATCACCTTTCTAATGCAGTAGCGGAAAGAAAATAGTTGTGTGTATAAAAGCTAATAAAACCATTGACTTGGGATGATAGACACGAATTATATAGATATAGAAAACGTGGTGAAAACACTCATAAAATTGCAAATTGGTAAGAAAACAGCCTGGAGGAGAAAAAGATAATGTCATATTTCATTTCCTGATAATAAACCGATATATAGCAAAACGTGACAAGAAAACCTTTTTTTTATATATTTTATACGGAACTGTTAACATAAACCTACATTATGCAGCCTACATGATGTAATATCTGCACATTTGAAAAGTCAATTCTCAGGCAAGACTATGTACAAGGTCTCTATAACATCTTTGTTGTTATATAGGTGTGTGGCTCAATATTTGTCATTACGTTCACTTTTATGGAAGCAAACAATTTGAGTCTCTTATATTTCATTGAAAGTATTTAGGTCGAACTGCATAAAATCAAGAACTGAAGGACATAAACTGATGAATGGCAACATCGACATGGAATACCGTATATATGTAATAACACATCTTTACCTTGTAATACACGTAAGGCGCAACTACGTATACTTCTGTGGATTTTCCCTTGCCTTCTCGCCCGTCCCCCTCCCCGAACACAATCAAAGTGGGCACATGTCCCCACTAACAGACACAATCTAACAAAATAATGCCTAGTGAACAATACATAAAACATGTAACATGTATATTACAAACTAAACAGTTGAAAAGTCTGCAACATTGCTGCACCATCCATTTATCAAAGGAGACGGGGTATCCCTCACCCCTAGATCACTCACCAGCACGACATAACATCTTATCCCCTTCCTCCAATATCGAATGTGTTTGTCAAATTTAAGGTCAGCACGTGCAGTAACATTATCAGTGCGTTATGTTTATTGACAACTTTAATACGGTAACATATAGTATAATGCGGTAACATCAAACACTGAATTCAAGTTTACTTGACGAAAACAAAAATAACAAAATTAAAGTCCAAATCTTTCACACCATCGACAGAATTTTGAGCCAAGTGTCAGTTTTAGATCCAATTTGGATGAAACAGATATCCATAAAGCAACCCCCCCCCCTCGTTGTACATTATACTGAATCTTTTCCCCTCATGAATATTGGATTAAGTTTGTTGTTATTAAAATTAAACTAACCACCGGAAAGATGAAAGAAATTTCCAGCAGTATCCAATCTCCATTCAGGAGATAACAAGCTGTCCAATTGATAGTGATGTTTGGAAATTGCGGCAAAGAAACAAATGAAAAACCCAAAACAAAAAACTAATTATGGTATAAGTCTTAAAGTATATATATATATATATATATATATATATATATATATATATATATATATATACATACAAATATATATATCTTATTGACAATCAAAATGAGTTGGAAAATCAAGAACAGTGAAAAAACTTCCAGCCTCCACCAGGATTCGAACCCTCTGTACGCGGACACCCTATCCACTAGGCTATAGACGCTGATTGTATGTACAGAGGTTCGAAACCGGTAAGGAAGGTCGTAATTCCACTGTAGGTGTTTGTATCAAAAAATACTAGTTCTGTTTTGGTGACATATTTTGCCTTACTCTAGAGATCAAAGATGATGCTAACCAAATCGAAATCATTTGTGATTCCTAAAGCCGGATCTCGAAAGAGATACTTTGAACAGACTTTATATGTTAATGAAATGGAGGTAAACGACAAAGGCAAATGAATATATATAATTGGAAATCGTAATGAGTTGGAAAATTTAGAACAGTGAAAAATTTCCAGCCTCCACCGGGATTCGAGCCCGGGCCTCCCGCTTTACATGCGGACACCCTAACCACTAGGCTATGGACGATGATTATATGTCCAGAGGTTCGAAACCGGTAAGGAAGGTCGTAATTCCACTGTAGACGTTTGTCACCGTATTGTAACACTGTACTGTTAAGTTTTAGAGCAACAGTGGAGTTCTGTGTAGACGGTGTTGAGCCATTGTGGTAGTTTATATCCCCTTTGGAATTATATGGGGATTATCTCTCTTGGCATTAAGTAGACCAGTTTATATTGTAACCAGATTGTGGCTTTTGGGCTTCTCCTATATGGATCGGCTTGTGGTATAAGACTTATCCTGGGATTGTGATGTAATGATGTAACACTTGTGCTATTTTCTAGGGACCGAATCATGTGATCTCATTCATCCCTCTAAAGGACAATTGTTTTTGGGATGGTGGGAATGCACTGTAGTATTTGAGTACTATGTCTTAAGCTTAAAGTTCTAAGGTAAAGTACACCATTTGTATAGCTGTGGTATTTCTATGTATTGTTAAGGGATTTATATAAAATGTATGGCTTGGGTGGGCAGGTCAGTATGATCTGGTTGCCGTTGGAGGAAAGATCTTGATGGTAGGCTTCAGGGTCACTTAGCCTCAAGATTGAACGACGCCTCGAGTTCTCATGTACATACTAAACCTTACTATAAGAAGTCGTTTTGTTTTAAAATAAAGTTGTGTTAACTGTACAGTTTACTCTCTCTGGATTTATTTTGCGTTTGTCTTCGTTCCATGGCCAATTAAAATACAACATCTTAGGCCAAGAATCCTGAACCGGCTGGTCCTCGCTACCAAAAGAAGAAAGTGTTACAATATATATATATATCTTCTTCAGAGGCTAACTGAAACGAAAACAAACTAAGAACACATTAAGACACACACATGGACATCAATGTGAGGGCGTTGTGGTCAAGTGGTTAAGGCAGTGGACTTGTGATCTAAGGATTACAGGTTCAAGCCCTGGCCAGATCATTGCGTTGTGTCCTTGGGCAAGGCGCTTTATCTCCATTGCCCCTCTTCACCCAGGTGTATAAATGGGGACATGCGAGGTAACTTGTAAAAATAGTTGCCTGCGCCGGTTTGTGGCTGCACCCTATGGGAAGTCCCCCGGGGACACGTGGTTGTGGTGCACTGTGGTGCCCCAGGAGAGATTGATTGAATTGTGCACACTTTGGTGTGTAGGTGTGACAAGTTACCAATGACCAGGGTTAAGTTGTAAAGTCGTGTGAGAGGGCCTTGGCCCTGAACAAGACTGTAAACCTAAATAAATAAATAAAATAAAAATGGAACAGACAGACAGAAAGTGGACAAATGAACAATGAATAGACTCAGAATCTATAGACACTACAAAGGAGAGATAAGATGGAAGGAAAGAGCAATGAGAGGATTAAGGTGCATTATAAGTGCACACACGAGTCCATTAAAAAAAAAAATTTTTTTCGTGAAAATTTTCTCCACAACATTAGCCTAGTTGAAGTTGGTTTATGCAAATTAGCTCACGAATGAATGACAAAATGATGAGAACATTCTGTAAACAAGTTAAGTGCGAACTTGGACATTTTCAGCCTGAGAAATTAGCAGTAGAAAGTAATTTCTGTATATGTAATATATAACAGGGATCTTGATTTTAGACTGCTGTTAACTAATTAGTGTTGATTTAAAAAAAAACAATGTCTTAAATTCAATCGCGTGATCAGAATTTTGTTTTATTCATGAAGACATATATATATATATATATATATACATATACATATATATATATATATATATATATATATATATATATTCGAATTTATGATGTATCATTCAAAGGTTGACTTTAGGCAGAATATAAGGCATGATTCGTTACAGTTTAAAGAAAAACACCCGGAGGGCTAGTAATATTTCTACTGCTATCGAGGATTTCAAGGTATAGGCCCTATATATATATATATATATATATATACCTTTAAATTATACACCTTTAAATTACGCTAAGTATCTGGAATGATCCATTAAGGCCAAAGAGATTATGACGTCAGCTCCTCAGTGCAGGACTTAATATTTATGTGAATCTATTGATAATTCAACACCATTATATATAACATTCAACATTATGTGTCCTTGAAAAATATATAACGAATTGCGAACATGTCATTTGAGAACATAAAAGTCTGATGTTTTCCTACTGACGTTTGTGTTGCATCTGAGGTACTGACCTATACTGGTTTGTTTATTAGAATATTTAGTCCAGTCACTTTCTTGAACTGCTTCAGATGCATAAAAGGTTCAAACTTCACTTGATAATATTGTACAAGACTAATTGGTGCGTAATCAGAATGTTGTTCTATTTCATGCGAATTTAAATTTTATTGAAAGAGAAAAAGAACTTACTTGTCTTCACATGTTCATCTTTTGTAATTTAGAGGAAAAACCACTTTTCAAAAGAAATGATTCCGCCTTGACACTAGTTTCAAGTATTGAGAAGTATAAATAAAACAACCTTGAAGATAAGAACTGAATAGAGGCAAAATAGAATCAGGCATGCGTCCTCCTTTGTACATGTTTAAATCGTTAGTTTTATTCTTGCGGAGATTTCAAATTACGTTTAGATTAAACTTCCTTTCATATAAAATTGGACGAAAATATTTTGAGAAATTTGCACAAATCTTCGTTAACAATATAATAAATATAAAAAAAAATCCTTTTCTTGGTCAACTCATATTCCGTATTAACCACAACATCACCTGAATAAAGACTTTGCCTTTGGAAACTAGTTTCAAATATTGAAAGGTATAGAAAAACTGTGAATCCTCAATATCTTTCGTCCTTGTGTAGAAATCGTTATTAAATCTTTATCGAAGCAGATTACATTTAGATGAATCTTTCGTGTAAAATTGTTTATGTCACCAAAACAGAACTAGTATTGTTCGATACAGGTGGCAAACGCCTACAGTGGAATTACGACCTTCTTCACCGGAGTTTCGAACCTCTGGACATACAATCAGCGTCCATAGCCTAGTGGTTAGGGTGTCCGCATATAAAGCGGGAGGCCCGGGTTCGAATTCCGGTGGGAGGCTGGAAATTTATTCACTGTTCTTGATTTTCCAACTCACTACGATTTCAATCACGACCATTTTGATGTTTGACTGAGCCAAGAAGAGAAAAACCGTTTATCATAAGCCTTGTGGCAACTCTCGTGTGTTGCGTTCTCTCCATTTGCCTGCCTTATAGAATATATATATATATATATATATATATATATCTATACATATATATATATACATATATATATATACATACATATATATATACATATATATATATATATGCATGTAATGTGGAAACCATTGAAGTTTTACAGTATGAAATGAACTGCTGATGGTGTAAAATATTATGAGGATTGAAGGCGAAAACTTACAAGTATATCCTTATAGCCTCCAAACTATCGGCATATATCTGTTATGGTGCGTAAGACGTGCCCGCAGATGCATGAGATTTTTGATATAGGCCTATGTGCTCTGTCGACCTTGGTAAGCGACGAACATAGTGTGTAAGTCAATTGAGCAATTAATTGAGACACGTCACATTTAAAAGCAATGGGGATGGAAAAATTAATGGAGGGAAATAATTTTGGTAGAATCATCAGCTGTGTAAACTAGAACGATTTTCTGTAGTTTTTCTTCTAGTTCTTTGTTTCTACTTATATAATTAATGTATATAGCAATGTAAGTGCATTCATATCATAACCTTTTGCAATTAAAACATCCGTTTACTATTATGACGTCACAGAAACTTCAATGCAATTTTAAGTTGTCGAAACTAGGATTGGATTGGCTCAGGAAGAAAGTATACTGTCAATACTAAGAGTGTGATCTTAGACATTCTTAAGAGTTGTTCCCTAGTTTTGTTTTTTTAACGCCGCGTCATAATTTTCAATCTAAATGCAAAGTAATTATCAAACAAAGTAAATGGATGCACATTTGGCTTGCAGATAGCCACAGTCACTCTAGATTTTATTCATAGCTAGACAGTAACGCAATTGAAACGCCATTCCAGAACGGAAATGAACACTCTGGTTAGGTCCCATACATGTCAAGGTATTTATGACGATATACCCCATCCCCACCCACTCATTTCCAATTGGATTTAATTGAACGAAACAGAATTATACTAAACCCGATGGAACGAACCACATAACGTGGTATTTTTATGTGATCAAAGTTCAGGCCATTAATTCTCTTTATAGTTTATATGAGCAGTGTGTCGTATTTTACAGGTTGCATATTTGCCATATCATTGTGTGCTTTGGATGCAATTTATTGGTATAGTAACGAACAAAATATATACACAGTGATGTAAGCTTATCTTGCATCAGATTCTTTCTTAGAATCCAAGAAGACTGACACCCACAATGTATATACGTCTGTCTTGTTACCTCCGCAGCCGGAAACTCACTTGGGATAGAGAAGGAGTCTGTCCGAAGTATTGTAATATTCCATTAGTCCACTGTTTCATCGAATATACAGTAAGGTGGTATATATAAAGGGTGTATGGTGGTGCATGTGCAGGGGCATTACTGAACTTGAGGAGGAGCAACTTGACCTTACCCACAACTTGAGTTGCCCCCCCCCCCCCCTCACCAACACACACACCATTCTCCACTATAGTATATAAAAACCCTTGCATACACTGTAAGACTAACTGCACCTTATCCTACAGATATATGTTAAGATATATTGTCGTGTTCAGTGGTTTGTTAGCTCAGTGGTTAACGCCGGTGCCTTCCAATCATAAGGTCCCCGGTTCGAGTCACTCCAAGATTAATGTATGTCGTCCAAATAAGGAGTTGTTGACAATTGACAATTCATAATCATGGACGTTAAATATGAATGTAAGAGACTGACTTCGGTCAGCTTGCGGCTTTGATAAGCCAATGAGGCTTCTTCGCGAGTTCCTGCTTGCAGGAGGATCTAAAATACATACATACATACATACATACATACATACATACATACATACATACATACAAACAGTTTGTATGTCCCTATGTTAAGCACAGGCAAGATGAAAGTAACACGAATTAGATTAACACCCCCGTTCTGCAGGGGACAGTATTGTACACATATATATATACCTCTCAGCTTCCTAATACCTTCCATTCATTTGCAAGTTCCATTTTACGGTTTCAGTTTGTCACTGCATATTAACGCTGAATCTTATAGTCTATACCGCTGCTAAACTGTATAACATGGAACGCCAAAAGGAAAAGAAATTATCAGCAACAACAAAAGCAGATATACAAGAGAGGAAATTGAGGAATTTTAGACATGGAACATCGTACTAATATGTAAGAAGCAATATTCTAAAAAAATGGGCAAACAGTTCACTCAACACTGTGTATCAAACCAATGCTATCGAGGATTTCAAAGTATTCACCTTTAAATTACGCTAAGTCTCTGGAATGCTCCCTTAAGGCCAAAGAGATGATGACGTCAGCTCCTCAGTGTAGGACTAGATGTTAATGTGAATCTATTAATAATTCAACACCATTATAGATAACAATCAACATTATGTGTCCTTGAAATATATTTAACGAATTGCAAACATATCATTAGAGATCATAAAAGTATGACGTTTTCCTACTGACTTTTGTGTTGCATCCACAGAATTTTGGCAAATAAATCACCTTTTGGCAGCTATATTTAGGTTAGGGCATTCGTAATTTATAGTCATTTTTGGGATAAATTTTAACCAGTTTTGGTTGGATACATACGTAGCCCAAACTTAAGTAAAGTATATACCCAATGTTTTATTTTAAGAGTGAACGTATTTAGGGTCACCTTACTTTATTTGAAAAAAAAGGGCGTTAACTGGAAACGAATAACAAACTGTGTTTCAAGAATACTTTATCGATACTCACCAAATTAACGAATCAATACCAATTTTTCAACGAATTTCAATTTTGTTATACGGTACCAAATTGTTCAGTTTAAGTAAGAACAACTCACTTGCAGGCGACAACACTAGTTTGAACAACAACATAATTAGAAAGCATTGACAAGAACTACAAAATACATAGCAACGAAATTGTTTGCCAATTTGGCGTTCCAACGATCAACATACTTTGCGTAGGTTGATAAATTTCTCTGTGAGAAAACGATGATGATGATGTTGGATTATCTGCAAACAATTTACATATTTTCCTAAGCACCGATATACACTCGACAGCATGATTTTTTTAGGTGGGGAGGGGGGGGGGGGGTTGGCTCTGTCAATAAGTGCATGTGTGTCTGTACACGGTTTGTTTATTGACAATGTTTCCCAAAAAAAATTGCATGTAGGTTAAAAATCACCTGAATTTTACTCTCTGAGAGACAGGCACACGGATGGATTATTGCTTATTTCCTTTCGTATGAATTGGAGTGTCAATAACATTGTTTAGAAAAAATTGCTTTGGGCTTTTACTAAAATTATTATGGTTTTGATCACTCAGTGAAATGTTTCTCAGTAAAGCACTTTACGACCTGTTTTCTAGAGAAATTCACATGCTGCGTGGACACAAGGATCACATTGACGTCAATAACTTAACTTTTAAACATATCACTAAAAAAAAGAGAATTCTCGTAAAATGAAGGTTGACAGTATAATTACCAATATCTGGTAATGAATTTTCTTAGAGATATTGAAGGTAAACCTTGTGTAACGTGAAACCTGCAAACATTATTAATAAATTAAAAGTAACCATGCAGAAATGAAGCTTAACATAACGAACGAAAGAAAAAGAACCAGAACAGATGTTTTTTCTGTAAAAACAAAGTCCATTTGGTTGATTAATCGCCGTGTGAGGTATCGTGTTGTTCTCTGATTTAATACACGTAAAATGGACATATCATGAGAAAAATTGTTTAGCATCTTTGGAAGATAAACTGTATATGGATGCGGCGGTTTGTAAGTGACCTGTTGGATATTCAGTGGCAGTTTATGCATGTGACACTTCTGTATGGTAATGAAGAACAAAAATTCTACATTGTTATTCGAAAACCGAGTCCCGATATGTTGTTATAGCTGAGATGTAACAGAATATTTCTAGCCGAGACCCTCCTTTGTTCCAGGAAATGGAACGTAACCTTTCTCTTTTTTTTTGGCTAGGAAGTTATTTTGCTTAATAGATCAATGATTTGTAAATCCATTTTTTTCCAGCTCAACTGCCTCTATATGACCTCCATAACTCTGCTTTTGCTAACTGCTTCCACAAAATATCAGCACATTTTGAAATATTCATAACTTTGCCATAAAATGCTATGAATATGGGGTATTGATCTATAAAGACGCAGCCACCTGCTTTTGTTAGAACTTTTACTAATTTACTGTATCCTTGAATGTCATCAGCAATTACACCAGATTTCAAAGTGTTAAAAAAATCAAAAAGTTGTCAAAATAATTAAATTCTCTGAGATTCTCAAATTATTCACAGTCACTATTATTTTTAACATATTTCTCTAGTCAGTTACTATAGTCCCGCAATAGTTTTTGTGCCAATTTAATATTCTTTCCACATGTTTCTATTAAACTCCATTAGCATTATTTTTAAAATTTTTTAATATATATCCCAAGAATCATTGTGCACCATAACTGTGCAGGTTCACCTATATATCACCTTTAACATTTTAAATTTTCTCCTGATCAGGAAAGGTTGCGCATTTGCTAATCAAATGAGCTCATCTTGAAACGTGAACTAACGGTGTAAATATTTCGTAAATTGATTATTTTCCACCATTTGAAACATCGAAAGTAATTATTGTGTAGAATGTTCTCTTTTCCGTTTTTTACTTTTCCTCGATTACAGTTTCTATACCCTTGTTTTAATTTCTTGTTTAATTTTTTTCTTCTGTTGTTATCTCTCTGTACTTAGACTTGTATCTTTTATAAAATATTACGACCAAATTAACCCAATTTTCGACAAAATTGTCATCTGTCACCAACATTCCTAGCGCTCAATTCCGTTATAAAAACAAAATATCTTCGTGAATTGGTCTTGAAATTGGTAAATTATCAACGATTTCGGATAATTTCTGATACGGTTATCAACCTGTCTTCCCCGCGGTGAATAAAATGAAATCATAATTGAGTTTGACAGCCACTGCATAAACTACAGGCTTTTTTTTCCGTTCTGTTGCTATATGCAATCATTGAAGACACCTAGCGGTATATATCTTAACGAGTCTAACACGATAGGCAATATATTTCGTCTTATGTCGTCATCGAGGTACAATCAAGTTTTAGTAGAAAACCAATGTGACCGTAAAAGTATTTTTCAATGTCTTCCTTATATGAAATCCCCAATAAAGTATATATAAAGTATAACAAAATATAGCATTTGCCTGGAATGTCAAAGCGCAAGTAACCTACAACAAATATCCTTGGATACTCAATTTAACATGAGTCCCTTACGATGTTGCATTTAAAGATATATGTTGAGTAAGTTACAGCAATGAAGCTTTTTCAGTCCCGCTCATTGCTATATTTTTACATGGTGCGTGCACGCAGGGTCTATTCAACACACTAATTGCATGGGACAAGGGGCCTTGGACCCCTACCCACAGTGTGTTACCCCAGTGGAGCAATTGGGTCCCCATTCTGGTCACGGCATTAAAAGATTTTCAGTTTTACAAACATGAATCATATTGATTTATTAGGAAAAGTATGCAAACATTTTGGTTTTGTTTCCTTATTTTTACCCAATTGTTGCTGGAAATCTTTTATACCTTCAACTTCACATCGTGATAGTTCTCCCAATTCCTCTACCCAATATAGGGCCGTGCAGAGGGCTCGTCTAATATAGACTAAATCACCATCAATCCGAGACAAGAAGGTGAACAAAACCGGCACGTTTACATGAAATTCTGTCAATTTTGGGGCCGTGGCAACTCAAGTCCCCCCCCCCTCATGTTCGGTGACACCCTGATAAAAAAAACCCTCTCCTGCAAAAAAAAAAAAAAAAATTATTGGGCAATTTCCTTGTCCAAAAATATAGAGAAAGGAATATACACAGTCTGACGACATTTTACTATAAAAATGCTGATTTGAAGCTGATATAAGATCTGCAAGCGATGAAAACCACAAAGATGGGGGGGGGGGTGTCTCTCCTTGACCTCACTAGGGCCTTATGGTGGGCGAACACGAGGGCGGACACCAAGCCGCTTAGTTCTCGCACCTTGCCACATTGCATTATGCGCGTTCTGTGCCCTCCAAATGTTGATTCAGTTCCCCTTCTTTCCAAACATATGACGTCACTGATTCAGAGATTGTTGCATCACATTTATGTGATATTAGATAGACTCTTTAATAGATGAAGGAACTTTTCCAAACCTGATACATATATTAGAAGAGAATTTGTGAAAAGTTGTCAAGATTTGGTCTTGTCACAACCTTGGTCCAATGTGGTCCAAAATGTTAGAGTAGTGGCAAAAAAAAATCTTTCTGCAAATGAGTCCCCAAAAAACCCTCTTTTTGTATTTAAATGTTAGAACGGTGCAGGGCCCATACGGAATGTTGGCAGTTTCAACTTTTTATCTCCAAATATCCTCTATCGCGTATCAGAATTTCTAAATTTCTCGAAATTTTGACGAAGATTTTGTCTTCTGTTTCGGAAAATTTAGAACTGATCCGAAGTTTCGACTTTTTATCTTCCTGGTTTTCTTGTCTTCAGTTTTTACTCTTTGTATTTAAATATAAAAAGGAATTATTAGGAGCAAGTGGTACTTTCGACTGCTTTATCTGAAATTGTTGACTATTTTATCTCAACATGCACTATTTTATTACATATTAAAATTTCTGCAGTTTTGATATATCTGACGAAAGAATTTAGAGTGTGTGATGGAAAATTTACACTGACATTTTATTTCATCTTATATTATTCATCTTAATAATTTAATATGCAACTCAGTAAGCGAAGTTATAATTTCCCACACGTAACTAAAATCCGGTGGCCCAGCCCCCCCTCCCCTACTCGCCGTAGTGACATCAAACAAATGTCCTAGTGAATAGACTCCACTGTATACATAAAGATATCACATGTATACAGTACACTAGCAGGGGTGGGCAACCTTTTTGAATGAATGGGCCAGATATAAGGAGTGAAAAATTGACTAGGCCGCAACTCACCAACAACGTGCTGATGATTTCAAACCTTTTATTACGAGGACTTTCAAGCAATAGGTGTGTGTACTATATCGTATTCACAAAACATAATGTCAATACAGTACAGTTGATAATTAATGGGGTATAGGCCTACCTGCAGCATCATTAGTGCTGATAAATTCTAAGCAGCTAGCTCGTTTTTTTGTGATGATGTAAAATAGATTGTTTTTTTTTCTTTTCTTGAGACATCTCACGGGCCGCAAAATAATCACCGGCGGGCCACATGTGGCCCGCAGGCCGTAGGTTGCCCACCCCAGCAGTACAACATTCAATATTGTTTCAAAAGTTGCAAAATACAGCACCATTTTGCATCTATGCACCCTACATATGAAATGGTGATTTTCATCCCACCCTTAGACCCCTCCCCCGGGACTAAATTATCACATAACAGCGTATCCCCTCCTCCTTATGACATAGATCTGGTTATGCCCCTGGGTGCATATGATAGGAACTGCAATACTCAAGGGGTATAGCCTATATGAAGTAATTAATGTCACCCATAGCAAGCTTGTTAACCTATGAACGTGTAATACATTTGCCTTGAAACCGACCAAGTCTATTAATCTAGATAAAGGGCATTTGTATCATGACACAGATGTTGGTAGTCATACTGATACTGTTAAGTACAACGTGTATATATGAGTCATTATTTGCGTCATGATCTTCAACACGAACAGACTGCTAAATAGCGATTTAAACAGTTTACAGAACAAAGATAATTTGTTTGCTAAAATTCACGAGGTAGTCAGTGAAGTCCTCGTTTCAGCTCCCGTTACTCTTACAAAACATTAGCCAATCCTCTCTACACTGATTAAAAGATGACTTTAGGCAGAATCTTAGTCTTAATATGTTAGAATCCAAGTAAAGACTATTTTGAGTGCTAGTAAAGTAACGTTTCCATAGAGCTATATCCTAATTATCAAGAGATCCAGCTTTAAGAAAAATATGCCGAAGACGTCTGGAATGCTCGTTTTGAGGCTTAATTGACAATGTCATCGGTTCCCTATGCAGTACAGGTGTAAATGTTAATGTTAATCCACCGTTTGATAAATTCTTATAACTCAACCAAACCAAAAAGGTTCTCTGAACTTTTTCATAGGCCTGACGTCATCATTAGTGTAACCTTAGAGGAGCATCTTAGAGTTTTAGGATATTTTAAAGACATATAATATAGATTTAATATATGGAGAAAAAAATACATGTAGAAACATTACCAGCACTTATTATTTGCTGTTTTCTTGGATTATCACATATAAAGACTAAAATGTTTCCTGAAGTGATCCGACCGTGAGTTTGCTGTTATAATTCATGTTTTAATATCAACAAAACTTGTCAATTTTGAATCCTTGTACTTTATGTATCTCTCTTTCTGAGAAGTGCAGCGTTCCTTGGATATCGATCTATGCATAATGGTATAACGATATGAGAAATAAAGAGGAACGGGTGGCGGTGGGGATGGGGGTGAAGTGGCGTCATAGAAGAGGATTCTCAAAGGACCTCCATATTTAGAACAAAGCGAACGTCATTTCAAATGAACACATATTTTGTATAATGAACTTATCACGATATTTAACCGGATAGTGTTCAAGAAGATCAACACACGGAAGCATCAGACCATTTTGAATGACGTTTCATATAATTAAGACAAAAAGAAACAGCGAAAACACAATTTGCAGAATTATTTCTGTGCAAAGATATATATCACCTTGTTCGTTCCCTATAGACATATATTAAAAGATATGGCTAACAACGATTTATCGAATTATTGATTTATCGATTAATGGGCTAATTGTTGTTAGTATCGTAAAGGTCATCTAAATAGCATATATAAAAAAAAATATGATATGAGAATGGTGATAAACCATTATATCGTCAAAGGTGTGAAGAAAACTGAACGTTTCAATTGAGTTATAGAAAGAGTCAGCTAAAATATTGTGCTGATAGAAATTGAAATCAAACCGTAGAAACGTCATTGGTGTGAACGGAATTGTAAAACGAAGTGTTGAATTTTGGATCGAAAAGAAGAACGTTTTCTCTCGAGAATATGTCAATGAAATTTCTTCTGGAGGTATTATTTAAAGAGAAAACAAAGAATTTTTAACAGATACCAAGATGGTTACAACCAAATGGAATGTATTTAGCTTTCTTAGTAGTCTAAACATGTTAAACATATTGGTGATCTATAAGGTTAGAGTGCACTATGGACATTTAGACGTGTCCGAGATGTAAATGTTGTATAGGTGAATTTTTCCTGATGGAATTTGAAAGTATATACAGCTTTCTCTAGGAAGGGCATTTAACATTTGATGTTACCTTTTTAACATGTATCACTACTCAGAGTTGTATTGAAGGTTTTTCTTTCTGAGGAGGTCGGGATACACTAGTCACGGCCTGGAGTACAGGGGGTAACGAAGGAGAAGACCCCCTCGCCAAGTTCCATGGGGTTAAAGAAGCTGCCGTATGCTGCAACATTTTCAGATATTTCATATTTTCTCGTAGCGATTTTCAAGTTTGAAAGAGAAATCATAGTCTCAAATTTCGTCAAGTATATTTCTTAGCTTCTACGCCCCTAAAGCAATAAACATTTCAACATTGATGTCTTGAAAAGTGGAACAATTTTTATCCTTATTGATCCAAATGAGAAAGTTTCCATAATATTGACAAAATATTGACGAAAGCTCATCGATAGAGATGGAACAATAAATGCACGGTTGTAAAAGCACGGATAAATGACTGAGGGAATGTTGAGTACAAAAAGATAAAGACGTCAGCCCTATACCGCCCTACCCCGCCCGACCCCTCGCAAAGAAAAATCGATGGAAGTAGTATTCGAACACTTTCAGATTCCCCCGGTGAATAATTAAATTTGGTTTTTGACAGCAAACATTGTAGCAAAGTAGGAGCTACCTTTCCCGGAAACCCTACACCCCATGCCCCCATGCCCCCATGCCCCCACTTCCCCACTCCCCCATACCCTCATGTTCATCCAAAGTGTCTTTTGCTACATTACCGTATATAGGGTTTTCATGATGTGCCGCCTTGTTGAAACACTTTCAAATTAGTACCGAATTTGTGCTACAAAAATGCACATATTGCGGATTCATTCTATTGGGATATTTGTAGGTGATTGTGTGGTATGTATCCTCAAATGAGATTCACGTGTGCCCCTGTTCCTCGAGGTCTGTACCCCCTCCCACCTCCACCTGATTGCACCCTTTACCGTCTCCTCTGGTTTTGAGACAGTGAAGGAAGTATAGTTAATAATTCATTACCGCAGTAAACTCGATCACTTCGTGAACACGTTTATCCTATCTTCGTAAGCTTCAAGTCAAACGGTAAACGGTAAAGTAATCCTCTCAAACAGGAATAACCGGTTCATATCAAATTCAAATTTGTACGGTGAATGTTTCCGATGTGTTACACAATCCCTTTCTTGTGTTATACACAAAAGGCTTACATCTCTTATCAACATTCACTGATTAAACCGAACAGAAATGATTGACATTAAGAATAAGCAATGTTAAAAAAAAAATGCGAACGGGACGGTTGTAAAGGTTGGTTCTTAGGCAAAGTAGTTCCTGATAAATTACTGTTTTAATCAGTAACACGATACATTCTTTGCATCTGTTTAGTATAATTATTTGATCAGTCTACTTGGAGACATTGCGACAGACGTTGCGAAAGACGTACATGCTTCTACACAAAGAACAAATAATTTACAACATTATCTGCTCTATTTTTAAGAAGAGATATTTATAGCAAACTTCTTTACGGCGAGGTTGGTCTTATTTTTTGTTTTTGACATTTTAAATACGAAAAAGAAACAAATAATGAAGAAAAGACGAGTTGTTTGAGTTCTCTGCGGTGTTTTTCTAATTCTTCTAGCACACATACTTCTTGGACGATAAAAACGTAAACAGGTCAGAATATGAAACCAACATGTGGGAGAAAAAGGAACACTTAGTACATTACGTAACGTTTGGGTAACAGTATTCTCCTCCTACCCCCCCCCCCCCCAAAGAGAGAGACATAATAAAGAAAATGTTTCCAGTGATGCAAAATGGATGAAAAGAACATTAAATGAACAAAATATATTAAATAATTTACGTTTTCGTGAAATACACCAAATTTATATGCTTGATTTTTTGTTTATACTTTAAACTTCATAGTCTCTTTAACGTTCTTATTACGCTAGGATTATCGGTGGTTTTTCTTGAATGGATTTGTGTATAACTCAGATATCGTTAATAAAGAAATTAAGAAATTTCGTCTTTCAGAAAATATTATACTTTAACTTCAACAAAATTTGAACGCAATAATTTTTATCGCTATTCTATATTGATTTCAAGGACGTTGTACGGTCACCATGGATTTTTTATTTTCTGTTAAGGCTTAATTCATTAGGTAATTACTCTAACCCAATATTGTCTAATGAACTCCTTTCTGTTTCAAACAACCACAACTCACATTTCTGAAGGTCTGTGCTTCATACATTCGCGTGGTTTTGTCAGTATATTGCAACGTAATGATGATTAAGTTGTATATACTGTCATGAAAATATAGGCAATCTTTTAGATTCGTTCGTTTTTGTTTTTGATCTTCTTATAGGTTTCCTTGCAAGGTTAAAATAGGATAGACAAGCGTTATTTTTGTAGGTTAGTTTTTGAAGATTGTCATTATATTTGTAGGCAGAATTCGACAGAATGGAGGCTCATTGTCTAAGTACAAACATAGCTCATGTGACAAGTATGAGTCACCTACCCGACTGATTGCACCTTTCACTATAAAGTATAAACACTTCATTACATACATATACCTCACAGAGGCGTCGAGACTTAAATCGACCCCCGGGGACAAGTTTGTCACCTGGCTCCGGTTTTTGAAACGATTTATATTCTTATCATGAGTACCGAACCGTACGTTGTGAAAATTAAGATACATGACTGTTTTTCATTCCATACTTCCTCGGGTCCCGTAATTGACACTGCTAATCTGCATGGGGTTGTAAGCCTACTTCGGGCTCTGCCCGACTCGTCAGGCTTCAATATTTATTTTTAAAAAAACATTGGAAATTACTGTGAAATGTAACATTTTGATGTATTATCAACAATACATTAGATATAATGTCCTTGGTTCATATTACCTTTCTTACTATAAATATGATAGGTGTAACCCTACCCTGTTCGACCCATTGGAGGGGTGGGGGGGGGGTCCTTCAAGTTTATGGTACTATAGTATTACTTGTCTATACTTATTACGCTTGCATTATACAGACTATATCATTGACATGTAACATACGTTGTTCTCTGATACAATCAATGCTATTGTAACATGTTTTCCCCCACCCGTCACTAAGCAGAAAGAAACCGATAAAAGTTATTAAATGGAAAATAAAAGCTATCTGCATGTATTGTTAGCTGAAAGACTAATACTGTTTGACACATTTACTATACAAAGTAACAAGTATCTACTGAACATAATTAGAACTATAGGCACGAGGAGACGGTTGAGCTATAGTAGAGAGCATGAAGAGGACACGGGAATGTAGGCGGGTGGTGGGTATTGGGGGGCGGTTGGGGGCGCAGGGAGGATTGTGGGAAGAGCGAAAGAAGTTTACTATAAACGTTTAATGTATTTGCCTAAGTTCATCTTAATGTCAACCTGCTACAACAACCGACCATAAGAAAAGACAGGTTCCCCTTTTGGAGCATCACAGTCAGGAGAGGGGTAAGGGAAGGGTAGGGATTGGGGAGTGACATTTATGTCATCGGATTCGTTTTTCAAGTGTTCATTTTTCTTTATGTATACTATGATATGAGGATACGTTATTCTATATTTTACCGAACACTTTAATTGACCGTAGCTCCCCCCCCCCCCTCGGCTGTACCACTTACCCCACCCGTGGACGTCTCCCGTTCCCCGAACTAGCGTGTATATGCAATTAATGTAACATTCAATGGAACTATCCAATAATGAATTGATGACACGATATCTTATGCTTAACTGTTTTTCTCAAGTCTTGTAAGTTAGTTGAAAAGAACATGAAGTTGGAGATGTAAAATGTGAACACTAATGAGTGAGCACTAAAGTAAAGGACTTTGCTAAAATCATTTTTAAATCATTTTTTTTTAAACCAAAAGAAAAAGCTGAATAAATAAACTAATAAAACGAGAAGAAAATTTGGCATTAGATATAAAATGGTTTTCTATCGGCACTGCAAAGCAATTTTTGAATCTCAATATTTCAATTTTTGAAACAATTTACACATCTCATGCATGCAAGCGTACTTTTCACTATGGCCTACTGATATAGCAGTTTTGTGTGCACAGCTGTAGTGGTAGCATTTACCAAAAAAACGTTAGGAGCTATTTCGCTACATATTGTTTGTTTACCGTATTTATTATACTTCTTCTTCCACTATATCGCAAATTTTAAGAAAGATGTAGACTATTTAACAATCACCGTTTTCCCCTACAATCAATTTTGGTTACATCTTTTTGCTACTATTTCGAGAAAACTAATACCAGTCTAAACAAGATAAATTTTCAAACACCTGACAAAGAAAAACAACACATAATAAGTTGTTCATACACATTCTCGGTCACTTGGAAAACAAGCTTCAATATCTCCCCCACCCCCTCCCCCACAAAACTGCATGAACTGGAGCATATAGTATTCTATATCCAGAGATGGAATAACAATTTTCTAAACGAGTTTGGTTAGATTGTGTTATAAACAGAGAAATAACAATGGGCGGTTCACCCGGTTAATTGAACCAGGGCTCTCGATGTCCAGGTCCCCTCCCCTCCCCTCCCCCAAAGGTTGGTTCTGAAATTTTGAGCCAAATTATGATAACCTCCACGTGACATAATTCATACAATATAATAATCCGGCCTATAGTCATATGCTGTTTTTGAATCATGTATGGTGTGGCATTTACATCCATTGGCATCACGATACGTAAACGAAGGGTCCACACCGGAATCACAGTCTGGTAATGGAATGGTTACTAAGGTATAGTCGTCATGGATACAGCAAGGATGGACTGAATATACGTAAGGCGGCATTAACTCAGGAATCTAAACAAAGGAAAAGAGATGATTTTGTAATAAATCGTTGTAACTGTTTATTTATCCTATTGTCATTAAAATATGCAGATTGAAAGTGAAAACAATATTTAAAAAACATTTTTCGAACATGCAACAAAATATAAGCCTGTTGCTAGGGAGCATGCTGCCATCAGTTTTTTTTTTGGGGGGGGGGGGATGTAATTCCAGTGCAAATGTTGTTTAGGGTAATTTGGCACAACATAAAATACCGGTTCCGGGTAATGCTTTAAAACACCAGACTCTCTAAATTGTAAAAGGAAGAAAAAAAACCCATGATAATATTACTGATGTCAAGGGATACAAAGTGGTCCGGTTCGGGAAGGGGGGGGGTGGGGTTTGTTCCCAGAAAAGTATTGAACCCCTAAACCAGAAGTGTAGCTCCGTCCTTGTATCAATTGCACGCTATAGTGCTTTAACGTTAGCATGTATAGTCGATTAACCACTACCCAAACCATTGGCGATTTTTGTTGTTGTTGTACTGCATCATTTCATTTCAAAATTCTTTCCAAAACATAACCAAGAGGAATTGTTTTCCAAAAAAAAATACCCATAGGTCCGTATTTGTCAAATGATTTTGAAATAATTGTTCGTTATAAGGAGTTTCATTTAAAATAATTTTACGTTTCAGTGAACACGAAGAGAATTCCTTTATAATCCATATTCCATTATAAAAAGAGTTTTACCTAAAGCAATTCTGCTTTGCTTGTTTTGAGGTTACTTGTTAGTGTCTTCATTAGTATACTGAACTTCGTTAAATTCAGAAATTACATTCAGGGGACATTACTTGTTCACTTAATTAAATCTCACTGAAAATGCTAATCTCACATAGAATTTTAAACATAGAAGCAAATTTAAAGAGAAAA